>NC_049914.1:19756107-19761046 GCF_001411555.2 Juglans regia | reverse complement strand
TCACGTTCATGTTACGTCACGTTACGAAATGTCATGTCTGCCAGTTAAGTCATTCATGTCAATCACGACCCTAAGCGCTAGGATGGGGTAATATCCTAGTGGAACTCCTTTGTTCACGCTGGAGTGTCTAAATAGGTGTGAAATTCTCTGGGTTGATGAAGTACAGTCAACAGGTTGCGAATAGGGCCTAATTAGCTGGTCACCGGAGCGCGCCAGGCACTAACGCCGATGGTGCCACACATTATGTTATGTGTGTCCACAACAAGTGTGGCACAAACAGATAAGTCATGGGGCCACAACAACTGTGGAGCATGAAGTATGAGGCCACAACAACTGTGGAGCATACACTACGTGAGACACAGCAATTGTGACACGTAGAATACGTGGGGCCACAACAACTGTGGAGTACGTATTAACGCACTCACAGCTGGTATAGAAACCTGTGATGTGATGCGGTAATCGGCAGGGACACACGGCTCAAGGGGACCTGTGTAGCACCCATATGGTCGCGTTAATGATTAAGTCTATTGAATAAGATTCCAAGTTCAAGTCATGTTTCACGTTATGTTATGTTCAAGTTTACGTTCACGCAATCATGGTAATCCCATGAGACAAGAATATGTTTCAAGTTCATGTTATGTTATATTCACGTTCACGTTATGTTCCAAGTTCATGTTATGTTATGTTCACGTTTACGTTATGTTCTAAGTTCACATTTATGTTATGTCATGCTCAAGTTCAAGTTCAAATTATGCATGTTCAAGTTCATGCTATGTTTCAAGTCCATGTTATGTTCCAAGTTCACGTACATGCTATGTTTCAAGTCCATGTTATGTTTCAAGTCACGTTCATGCTAAGTTTCAGTTTCAGTTTAAGTTATGCCAGTTATGTTATGTTGTATGTCAAGTTATGCTATGATTACTTATGATTTGATTATGCATTCATGCTTTTACTGCCATACATGCATCATTAACCTGTGTGGAAGTTTCTTGTTAACTTGCTGAGATTTGTAATCAAATCTCACTGTGGTAGTCCCAACTACCATTCCCCCCGAATGGTAGATTTTGTTACAGGATCTGAAGGAGAATCGGGAATCCACCAACTGGAAATGGTCGACTAAGCGATGATGCGATGTAGGTGTTAATACAGTAGTTACCTCAGATTACTACTTGTATTTGTAGAGTTCAATCTCCATCACTCTTTTGATCACAATCATATGGATTAATATTGTGATCTCAGTTGTTTAGTATGTCATTATGTATGAAGTATGTTTTAAGTATTTGGGATATTTCGGTTTGGTGCATAGTATTTGCTAAAAAGAAAAATTATCCGCTGTGAATATTGCATAATGCTAGATGCATGTTAGGAATATTGCATCTTATATGTCATGAACGGGGGCAGGTAACCTTGCGTTGCATGTCTCGACGCTTCAAATGTCCGTCCGATCCCAAGCGGAATTTGGGGGCGCCACAGAAATAAGTGAATTGTTGTAAAAGAATATGCTTGTGATATGACGTAGTCACCTCGACCAAGTGGATCGATGGTTGATGCAGTAACTAGCGGGGAACACACGGTGCATAGGAAAACCGTGAGGCATCCAATCATGTGAATCATATGATATGAACAAGACATTTGAGCTCTATGATATGATATGCCATGATACGATATGCCATGATATGTTATGCCATGATATGTTATGTTATGATATGATATTATCATAACATATTGTCTCTAGCAAAGGAGTTGCGGTAGACCCAGCTAAGGTAGAGGTAGTGATAGAATGGCAGAAACTGACTAATGCCCATGAGATACGTACTTTCCTTGGTTTGGAAGCTTACTACTGAAGATTCATTGAAGGATTTTCTAAACTTCTTGGTCCTTTAATGACATTAACTAAGAAGAATGCCAAGTATGTGTGGAGCGAAGAGTGTGAGAAGAGTTTTCAAGAACTTAAGAGAAGGTTGACCATAACACCAGTTTTGGCTTTACCCGAACCTCATAAGCCACACGTGGTGTATAGCGATGCTTCTAAGATGAGATTAGGATGTTTTTTTATGCAAGAAGGACAAGTAGTCACTTATGCTTTGCAGCAGCTCAAGAATCATGAGCATAATTATCCTACTGATGACCTGGAATTAGCTGCAGTAGTTTTCACATTAAAGATCTAGAGACGCTACTTGTATGGAGAAAAATGTGAGGTGTTCATGGATCACAAGAACCTCAAGTACCTGTTTAGTCAAAAGAATTTAAATATGAGACAAACAAGATGGGTCGAGACAATAAGTGATTCTTAGTGTAAGATTAAGTATCACCTTGGAAAAGCTAATGTGGTAGCAGGCATCTTTAGGGAAGAATTTGATTTGGGTTATAATCGATAGGCTTTCAAAGAGCACGTATTTTCTACCCATAGCTAATACAGACTCTATATATAAGCTTTCTCAGATTTATGTCAAAAAAGTTGTCAATTGCATGAGTACCTAAGTCCATAGTATCAAATCGAGACATGCGATTCACTTCACGATTCTGGTAGAGTTTGCAGAAGATGTTAGGCATAAAGTTGAGGTTTAGTAGTGCATATGATCCGCAAATAGATGGATAGACTGAACATACCATTTAGACATTGGAAGATATGTTGCATGCATGTGTGTTGGAACTAAGTGACTATTGGAAAAGCCATTTGCCGTTGACACAGTTTGCTTACAACAAAAACATTCAAGCCACGATAAAGATGGCACCTTGTGAAGCGTTGTACGAAAGAAAGTGTAGATCCCTCTGTATTGGGACGAAGTTGGAGAAAGGAGGATTTTAGGTCCTGAATATTTGCAAGAAGTGTGGAATCAAGTAGCACTGATCCAAGAAAGGATGAAAGTGGCCCAAAGTCGATAGAAAAGATATGCCGATAAAAGTCGAAGAACTCCGGAATTCGTCATAGGTGATTGGGTTTAAGTTAGGATCTCACCTATGAAGGGTGTTGTACGATTTGGCTGGAAAGGAAAATTGAGACCCCATTATGTAGGACCATATAAAGTCATAGAAAGAGTTAGCGTAGTGGCATATCGACTAGATCTACCAGTCGAAATGCAAGGAGTGCATAATGCCTTTCACGGATCATCTTTAAAGAATAGCTTTTGGGAAACACGACCCGTAGTGTTGGAGCCTAGAAATATTCAGCTTCGACCTAACTTATCTTACGAGGAATGGCCAATACAGATTATGGATAGGAAGGAGCAAGAACTGAGGAATCAAAAGATACTCTTAGTGAAGGTGCCCTGGAATAACCAAGATTTTCAAGAAGCAACTTGGGAAAGAGGGGATATGATGAGGACTAATTACCCTCCATTTGTTTGTATCTTAGATTTGAGTTTTTGTAATAAATTTGTGCCCATGATATTAATGTGTGTGTGTGTATTATTAAATATTATTATTAAATAATGAAATGACTATTAACAATAATAATAATAATAATAATGAAAAAGTAATATTAATGAAAATATTATTAATGTGTAATAATATTATTATTATTATTAATGGCAATGTATTATAGTAATAATATGTGTAATAATATTGACGTATTATTGAAATGATATTAGTAGTATTATTATTATTGTGTGTGTGTGTGTGTGTGTGTGTGAGAAAGTAATGGCGTAATAATAAATAATAATAATAATAATAATAATGAAAATAATGAAAATGATATTATTAAATGACCAATATTATTAATAGTAATGTGTGATAATAATGAAATAATAGTAATAATAATGTGAAAGTAATCTATTAATGATGATAATGATAATGATAATGAATGATAATGAAAATAATAATAATAATAATGAAAATATGTCGGCATCAATAATATAATAATAATAAATATTAGTAATATTAATGTGGTAATAATGTGTAATAGTAATGAAGAAATGATATTAATGTGTGTAATATTAATGAAAGTAATATTATTAATGTAATAATATTAACCAATAATAATAATAATATTAATAATAATAATGTATGTGTAATATTAATAATGAAAATAATATTAATAATATTAATGTGTGAGGCTGAAGGTATTATTTATTATTATTATTATTATTATTATTATTATTATTATTATTATTATTGAAGTATTATTGTGTGTGGTATTGTTGATAGTATTGTTATTGTTATTACATTATTATTATTATTGTTGTTGTTGTTGTTGTTGTTGTTGTTGTTATTATTGTTGTTGTTGTTATTATTATTATTATTATTATTATTATTATTATTATTATTGTTGTTGTTGTTGTTGTTGTTGTTATTATTATTATCATTATTATTATTGTTGTTGTTGTTATTATTATTATTGTTGTTGTTATTATTATTGTTATTATTATTATTGTTATTATTATTATTGTTATTATTATTATTATTATTATTATTATTATTATTATTATTATTATTATTATTATTATTATTATTATTATTATTGTTGTTGTTGTTGTTGTTGTTGTTATTATTATTGTTATTATTATTATTGTTATTATTATTATTATTATTATTATTATTATTATTATTATTATTATTATTATTATTATTATTATTATTATTAATATTATTATTATTATTATTATTATTATTATTATTATTATTATTATTATTATTATTATTATTATTATTATTATTATTATTATTATTATTATTATTATTATTATTATTATTATTATTATTATTATTATTATTATTATTATTAGTATTATTATTATTATTATTATTATTATTATTATTATTATTATTATTATTATTATTATTATTATTATTATTATTATTATTCTTCTTATTATTATTATTCTTATTATTATTATTGTTATTATTGTTATTGTTATTGTTATTATTCTTATTATTGTTGTTATTGTTATTGTTATTGTTATTGTTATTGTTATTGTTATTGTTATTATTATTATTTTTG